>NC_089795.1:16042214-16052214 GCF_040412425.1 Macrobrachium rosenbergii | reverse complement strand
GTCCAATGAGGCAATGCGGTCAATATTCTTAGATCATTCCTTGCAGTATGATAACTCTGTTACAGTTTTCATGGATGACTTCAACTCAGATGCTGGCGTCAGCTTTGGAGTGGCTGTCCTTGATATAAAAAGAAGCGGGAGGTTATTATCTGTTGCATCTATTTTTATAGCAGAACTGCATGCAATTTTAAAGGGCTTAAAGGAAATTTTAACTCAGAATGAAATAATTTTACTATACATTGTGACTCTTTAAATCCTCTGATTTTAAAGATGTTGGAATGGCTGCTTTTAGTGGAAAGAAGAGGTAAAGAAAAAAATTTTTGGTGGGTGCCTTCACATGTTGGTGTGGTTGGGAATGAGCAAGCTGATCAATGTGCTAAGTCAGCAGTCACCTCCCCAGAACCCAGATGTCAATTATCATATCAGGACATATATCCTCTAGTAGATCAGAAAGTTGAAAAGATTTGGTAGTCCCTCTGGGAAAATATTTTAACGAATCAAAAAATGCGCAGTATTATGTCATAAGTGTCTCCTTGGTAATATCCTTATATGCCGTGGAGACAAGAAATGATGTTGGGATGGCTTAGGGTTGGACATAAAAGACTCACTCATGGGTTCTTGATGTCCGGTGAAAATCCTCCATTCTGCGATGACTGTATCGTGCCCTTGACTGTGAAACATTTGCTGGTCAAATGTCCCAGTCTTAGGCATCTAAAGCATAGGTTCCTGTCCTGGAGACGTGACATAGAAGGAAATTTTATCCTAGCTACAATTCTCAGTGAGGATTGTAATATGGAGTAGTTGTATATTTGTGAGGGAGGCTGGCCTCTCCAACAAATTTTAAAGCATATACACACTGTATGTACATACTGTACAGTGTAGTATATATGAATTTACAGATATGATTAGATGTACATATTTTTAGATATTTTCTATAAAAACCCCTTTTAAATATATCTTTTTAGTTCCCTATTTAATTTTAATACAGCTTCAATAACCTAGGTGTTGTGATGACAGCTTTAATAGTCATAAATCAATCAAATTTCCAGTAAAATTATGTACAGGTATACAGTGATATATAAACCACTGTATTCCAAATGGTTTGTCTTTCAAGGCTTATGTAGTTAGGTATCAATTACAAGGTATTTTTAGTTTGCAGTATAGATATATATTTTTTATTTCAGGTGGATTTGAAGGAACATTTATCAAGTTTAAAATGTACAAATTCAGGTGGAATCAGCATCCCAGCATCGTGGTTGTTAAAACAACGGATTGCATCAGTTGCTGAGTATGTATCATGTCAATCTCAGATAGACTTTTTGAAAGCTTCTATATTGAAGCTTTTACTCTTTGAGGAGTTTGTTTTAAGCACAGGAGTGGAATGGGAAGGCAGTGAGAATGTAAGTGAAGACAATGAGGGTGATTTCGTCTTTGAGTACTCTATGTCTGATGTAGCATACCTTAATGCTTTTATTAGAGTGCTCAAGTCATTTGGGCCATTCCCAGTGGAACGAGTGATTCTAGCGTTCGAGTTTAGAGACGCTGAAGATATGAAATCAGTGTTGCAAGCCTTGTTCAGCAGTTGCACAAAAATTAAAAGCATCCATCTGGCAGGGAAGTGTGTTAATGTTGTTGCTTTAAGTAATCTGAAATGCTTTTCAAAACAACTTGAAGAATTAGTTCTAATTGATTCTTACAGTTCCTTGACCAAAGATACATTTTGTGTGTCCTTACTGGGCAGGCCATGGATAGAGTACATATCTAGTCATGATGGTAGGAATAGTTGTTTAGAACCTCAGTTTCCAGCCTTGAGGCATTTATGGTACCAAAGACAGAACTCAAACCAGAGCTGGAATGATAGCTTTATAAAAACTGCAATTCTAACTTACTATCCAAACTTGAAGACACTGAACTGGCGTGTGAATGAATTTAACCATAATTATGCACTTACAAAGGTACCTGGTTTGAGTGGCAAACAATACAACTTGGAAAGCTTACTTTTAACAACAGTAGACCTTGTGGACTCCAACAGAAGTGCAGCTTCGGATAGACTTATTTGTAGTGTAGATGTGGGATACTTACCACAATTATTTCCTGGACTTCAAGATGTTTCTTTGGTGTTTGCAAGAAGCCCTGATTGCCAGTGTTCTCGCTCAGAGCTAAAAGGACCTTGTAAGGGAAGGGCTTCCCAAATTATTGAAACTCTAACTAATGTTTTGTCAGATTGCAGTAAGATTGAATCACTTACAGCTGGTGGTGACATAGTCCATCTGGAATCTATTTTACTTCCAGTGCTAAGCCTATATGGACACAGATTGCGATCATTGGGCCTCAGATTACACATAACGGCTACAACCACTCAGCAACACATTATGAACATCTTATCTCTTTGCCCTCATTTGGAGAATATAACCATAACAGGCAATGGTTTTTATCAACGAACATATCCCTCTTTTGAGAAGCCTGTGAAGAGACCCAGAGTCAAGACTCTACAGCTTATGTTGAATGCATCTCACCCAGATAACATAGAACTGATGCAGATGTTTTTATCATCTTGCAGTGATATAAAGAACTTGTGTATTAGTGCATTAGCAATTGATAGTCTTCATGCGATAGTAGATGGGAATAAAGCAATTCATCTCTCATCATTAATACTACCTGTCCTCGAAAACATATCTGTTGCTGATATTGATGACCATGTGTGCATTATACTGAAAAACTATCCAAACTTGCAATATATATATGTGCCCAGAAAACTTAAGAAGTGGAGGACTTTTCAAGAAAAATTATGGAATAGAGGAATAATAGTAAAATTTACAGATTTATTAGTAAATTCGTTTTAGAATTCTGGTGCTTAAGTAATGGCAGTATATTTCAAAAATGTTTATTTTTTGTTGAAACTGATATCAATTTATAAATTGTTCTGTTGCTCTACTGATACAATATTGAGCTTAATGCTGTACTGTATTTGTATGTGGTGAATTGACACAGAAAGAAAAACTGCAATGTGTTTTAAGAGATGGACCAAATCTTTAGCATGATGCTACTGTTTATTCTAAAATACAGGAATTGCATCGCAATGCAATGAGAACCTATTATTGTATGATGTTCAGATTCAGTGGCAGATATGTCAGTTCTTGTGGTGGTGAATATTGGTCATATTTAATCATTCTTTATTAATTTGTTTTTGCATTTCTATTCCTTTTATATTATGGTGCGTGTGAGTCATTGTCAGATAGGACATTTTTATCTTATGTATATTTTAGGTTGTTACACTTTGAATATAATAATTAAAATTGAAGAGTACAGTGATACGTGTAGTCCTTGTGTGGAAAGAATCCACTAAAGAAGCTGGCTGTTACAACTCATAGATATAAAGACATCATGATGTTGAATATTTAGGAAGGGTGTCATTTGTTTAATGTTCATCTTGAAAATCTTATTTAAAACAGAGCCTGTGGAAAACTCTTAGTTCTCATCAATTTTGGATGAAGGAGAATCAGTAAGTTATGGTAAAATATCACAGATGTCAATGCAAAATTAATTATAAATTATACAAAATGACATTGTACTATAATTAAAATACAGTTTGCTTTACAGCAAATCTGTAATTTACATTAGCCTACTTATGTGGTATTTACAAAACCTAGAAACATCATTCTTAACTCAAAAGAAGAAAATGATCACCTGCTGGCTGGTTGGCTGCCACCTTGCATGCTTCTTAGTGGGTCCCTGATTCAGGGAGGACGTTTTTTGTGTCCAGCATGACAGAAAGCTCTGTAATTCAAGCCTTAGCTGAGTTTTTATTTAATTGTCCTCTTTTGCTATTTCTCTTGTGCTTTTTTCGGAATTATGACCCATAAAGAAATAACAGCTTTTTCAAATGTAGACTTGCATTTCTCATATGGAAAGTATTGTCAGTAGTCAGTAGTTCATTTCATATTAAATGTCAACTTAATTTAGTCCAGATTATCAGTAGCATTGGATTTTCATTTTTGGTCCAAGACAAGTTAACAGTTACTGAGTGCTGAACTTGCTAATCATTTTTGAGTTTGCATCATTCATTCCTTTGCTAACCAAAAGTGTCACTGGTGTATTAATAATGTTTGTTTAAAATGCATGCAGTGTTTTGAGGACTAAGTAGTCTTTTCTTGCATTTACTCACACACTCTTATCTATTATAAATTTGATGTCAGTCATGGTTTCTAGTTAAATAAGCAGTGTGCTAGTTTTAAAATTTGGCATATTTTTCATTATAAATTTTCTTTGGTAACCATGCTTCTAGACTTGGAACTGAAAATGAGTGACATATTCCAGGTTGCCCCTCTTTCACATATTCTCCCTCAGCCCTGAGGTGAAAAGCCCATGATTTTTACATTCTCACCTACGTTCTTTGGATTTGTTCGCCTTGTCATGGATATACTCCCGTATCATTTTTGGATGAACTTCCACATCATAGTCACAGTTTCAGTTGGCAAAACTGTTTTAAATTTCTCCTAAGCCATCGACCATGAGAGTGAGGGCTTTCTTTGTTTATACTTGCACCCTTATGAATAATTCAGTGATGCCATTTTAGTGGAAATTTTGATCAACCTATAGCTAAGAGAAAACAGCATATTTGGTGATTGTAAGATCTCCACAAAGAACTGAGATTTGACATCTGCTTATGATTTTCAGTATCATATTCTAGAGCAGAAAAATTGAGTTAATATTGTAGGCCAATTCTGTTCCCAGAAGCAGGCATCAGTGAGAACCTTGGTTTCTTGAATACAGTAGTTATTAATTCTTCCTCGCCAAGGCTCCATCATTAGGGAAGGTCACATTGCCCTGTCTGGGCACAGAGAAAAGAAACCCTAGTTTCTGTTGAAAGCAAGTGCTTGATAGCTCTCCAGATAAAGATGATGCCACTTTTTAGCCGTAATGACAGACCCTGTTGCTTATAGATGCCTTTTGCCCTGAAGGACATCTACTCTGAGTGGTAGTTTGATTGGCTTCTAGGACATTTCTTTGTTTGGTCTGGCTCTGCTTTGGGAATAGTCAGACCTTGGTGACACCACCTTTATCAAACTTCAGTGGCACCTTTTGTTGCTTCCCAGCCTCCTACTCAGTGCCATTGGATAGGGGCTTCATAGAGCAACTACTTAGGCTTGACTCAAATTGGCCCTAAGGTGCTCTAAACTAAATAAGCTAAGCTTTTTATATTTTATTTAGATGATTGCCTCTTCACTGCTTTAAATATGTTTTATGGTTACTCATAATACATGATCGAGGACGAGGTTGGATGGTGTGCTTCTTCACCCATAGAATCTGAGTAGCTGACATGGCTAAATAAGTTGAAGTGTGATGTCAAGCTCTGTTCCTGGAGCAGAGTAACAACCTTCTTGGTCTCAGGGTGGCTGGTAATGAAAGGGTTCCTCCATCCATTAAATGTAGCTTTGTGGTAGGCATAAGAAAATTCCTAGAAAAGTTATATTAACATATATTCAGTTACAAAAACTTTGCGTAATGTTGACAGCCACTGTATGGAAATGGAAAATATCGAAGACTCCTCCCCTCCAAATAATTCAGCTACATGTATAACCAAAGCCATATAATAATGAAACTTTAAAAGTCATATTGAACTTAGAACTGCAATTTATGTCCATAATAAAATAACTTAAAAAATAATTTAGTACTTCATTTGAGTATTCTGCCATAACAGTACATGTTCCTGGAAATAGTCACCTAACCACTTGTAATAGAGTGTATAAACAACAGAATTTTGTAGCACATCTAAAAAATGAAGTAGAAAATTATTACCATAAGCATTATTATTACTTGGTTCAGTTTACGCACCCACACCATCCCAAACTACCAAACTACTCATAGATCTTTTACAGAAATAGAGCAAATAAACGATAATAATAACTTGATTTGTGAGGTACAGCAATGAAACTAACATATTTTTATGATACCCATAGCACTATATCAGCACTTTGTATCATTACAGTATTCCAGACATGCAGTAAACTGCTTTGAGTGGCATGATTTGGATGACTTACATTCTTGTCAACATTACAGTACGCATAAAGCACACTGGGAAAATACACTTTATTTTCTGTACAAATACCAAAATTTGGTCTTTCAGGAGACAACAATAAATCCACTAAATATATCACAGAATTTAACCCCAAATCATTCTTTTGTATTTTATATATGGTAAATACTATATACAGATCTAGTAATTATCATAATTATATATATAATATATATATATATATGTGTGTGTTTGCATGTTTGTTTGCGTATGTATGTATGTATGTGTGCACATATTTATATGTTATAGGAAGAACTAAGGTAGCATGGACCAAGAGCATTGTGGGTTCATTCTTCTAAGGAACACGCTCAATTAATTTTAAATGACAGTTTAATTCTTCAGGGTGACTGAGACTAGTAACTGAGTTTTTCTTTATAATCCCTTTTGAGTATAAGGCTCCACCTTCAGGCTAGCTGCTTCAACAGGAGTTGTCTGGATTCAAGACTGAATAAACTAAATCCAAGCTTGGACTTGTAAAAAACTAAGTGCGAGAGAGAGTTGTGAAAAATTCTAAGTCCCATCAACATGGAGATATGGGTTACACTCTCACACACCGCGCTTACTACCCTACTATACTCTTCGATTCTCTCTGTCCTCCTTCTCCTTCCTTCCCCCTTCATAATGTTTGGGCGGTGATGTTATTGATAAGTCACAGTTCATGAGGCATGTCGACTATGTCATTGTTCACCAGATGTGTTGATTACGTCACTCTTCACCAACTTCATCACCACTTCCTCCATTCATCATTTAACTATCACCGATTCTTACTTAAACATTTCCTTTCTCTCGCTGGCGAGTCACAACAGGCAGTTTGCAAAGTTTTTATCATAACCTTTCACCCTCAATTTTGGGCATGGGAATTGCTGACAGTCTGTCACTACCTGCATAGAAACAGGTGTTAAATTTTTTGTTTTGTCTTAGCGCTTGAATAACATTGCTTACTTCCTTTCTCAAATGTTCTGATTCATAACTGTAAGACCATGTGTCTCTCTCTCTCTCTCTCTCTCTCTCTCTCTCTCTCTCTCTCTCTCTCTCTCTGTAACAGCCTTAGCCAGGCTACCTAGCTGACTCCGGCAGTGTCTAACTAAACTAAAGTAAAATAATGTGAATGACAAGGACTTTCCTAGTAAACATATTAGGTACAAATCACAAATTGACATATTTCACAAAATCAAACTTCAAATGTCAGAGCAAACACAATTCAAAAGGTAGATTCAAAATAATTTGAAATATAACTGAAAAGCAAATGAATTACTAACAATATCTCAAAAAATATAAGTGTAATGTGGTAAGCAACTTCAAAATTATCTTAGTAAAATAACATATTACCAACTTACTTCAAACGAATTCTTAATTCGCAAAATATTTTAGCAAGATTAACTTTACTAACTCCTCAGTCCTACTTAAGAGGTGGAATTTGTTGTTCCCTAACCTGCAGTGTGGATTACTTTTGGGATCTTCACTTCTTCAAGTTTGATTTCTTTCTTTCAGTGACAAATCATAATGAAGACTACATTGACCATTGTTAGAACCATTATTACAGTTAAGCAGTAAGTGATGTAACTCTTGACCATCTTGAACTGGGCATCTTGCTTCTCCTCTTCTGATTGTATAAGTAACCTTGGAATCTTGAAGGTTATGTATAACAACTTGAATCAATGCCCTTCCATTTTAATTTTTGTTTCTGGGATAAACACATCCTTGGCATTCAGCGCACATCCACAGTGTATCTTTAAATTGCAATCATTTGCATATGTGACATCTACACATTTAATTTGAAAATTTTCCTTGTTTGGATTAAAAACATAATTGAAACCTTACAGGTTAGTAATCTTAATTTCTTGGATCTGCACTTCCTTAAATCGGCATGAATGGACATCCTGATTATGTATAAGAGTGTATAATCAAGATGTTTTAAGGCTTGTGAATTAAGTTTAAATGATTTGCATTGCAAATCGTATAGCTGAAATGTGTAACACATTTGTGTAAGTTTTCTTCAACTTTCTCAATGTGAATGTGAGTCTTCCCGAATAAGGAGTTCTGTATGTTCATTATCCAATAGTAAAGTAGATTTGCAACACAAGTATGAAAAGGGTAAAAGAGTAATACTTATACACCTTTTTAGTATTAACTGGAGTATTAATTAGCAAGCCTTCGTTAGTTAAAGCAGCTCTAAGAAAAGCATAGAGTAAGTATGTTAGCTCAGTAGAGAATAGGGGTTACTTATATTTAAGTTTTGCTCAAGTAAATATTTCAAAACCCCCTCTAAAACGCTTATAACTGCCTGTTTTAATAGTTCAGACGCCAAACGTATACCTTAAACTATCATCCTTCACCAAATATACCTTAAGTTATCATCTAAAACACTTTAATATCATTTCCAAGTCATCTTACAACATTACCCTTAAAAATATATGCCTTACAGCTAAGTCTGAAAACTACAGCATTCAAGTTATCCAAGAACATCCATTTTCTCTCATACAGCATTGAAGTAGTCTTTTCTTTTTACAGTACATAGGGGAAACACTGGGAATTCACAAGTAGAATTAAATTCTGTACAATACCTAAATATTTAATATGCATTAAAAAATACATTTTATCATTATTTTGCTGCTTACATTAATATTATTTGAAAATTATTAAATATTTAAAGAAAATGTATTTAGTCACAAAAATAACATAATACAGTAATTAGTGAATATTTCTCGACAAAAAAATTCCACTTACCGAATTTTTGGCGAATAATTCGCAGATAAGTTCCACAGAAAAATCCACAAATAGATGAAGGCGTGAATAAAAACCACTTCGTTTGGGGTGCAGATGTATGTATGTTCCATGTAGAAAATCCACAATATAGATGAATATATATATGAATCCCAAACCACTAATATTATATATATATTGTTTGTATATATGTATGTATGCATGTATGTATGTATATATATATATATATATATATATATATATATATATATATATATATATATATATATATATATATATATATATATATATATATATATATATATATATATATATAGTAGACTGGAGATGTTATATATATAAGCAAGGTGAAGTATACATCAAGACAGGGTGACGAGAAGATAGCTGGTCATCAATAGGTAACATTTATTTGCTGACGCATTTCGTAACAACTTAGTTACATCTTCAAGGCTAAAAGAGAAAATCAAATTAAAAATACATGGAATAAAAATAATGACCATAAGATTCTCAACTAAGTAAAAAATACAATAAAACAAAACAATTCCAACTAAGCACCTGCCATACTAAAAGTTGAAAAAAGAATGATGTGAAAGGGAAAGGAAAGCGGTGAAGAAAACATTTCAAGATAGATACAATTAGACGGAGGAGGTGTGTGAGTTCAGTTTAGGCACTAACTACTTAATAAGTAATGATTCTAAAATGGGTAGTTCGTGTAAACAGTTGCTTTGGCCCAAAACAGAGAAATCAGTATAATTAATAATCGTATTGCAAATTTTTTAGTGATTTCTAATATTAGAAAATTCTGGGTTGGACAATCTGCAACCTGTATGATGACTAACACCTTCATGAGAATCTGCTCTGACTTTAAGCAATCATTTTGCTGATCCAACGTAAGTCCCCAAATTACTTTTAGGGCAAGTATATTTATACACAACTGAGGATTGCATAAGTGGGCAGATTGTTTTTGAATTTAAAAGACGACTCTTTTGTGAGGGTTTTTGTGTATTAGAATAACCTGTAGCATGTTAAAATGTTTTTCAGTTGCAGACTTAAAATTAAGTCGAAATTTTTCATCCTGGATATAAGGAAACCTGACATAAAATTTCTTATGTAGGTACTGTACTAATAGCCAGAGGGTTGGATAGTTTCTTATTAAGGAAATTCTTACAATGTTGAAAGAAGACATGGGATGTAAACCAG